>NW_025813487.1:11612858-11640350 GCF_021976095.1 Xenia sp. Carnegie-2017
CTATCACCATGACTTATCTCTATCATCATAACTCCATCATCATTGACCTCCATCATCATGACTTACCTCTATCATCATGACTTACCTCAATCATCATTACTTACCTCAATCATCATGACTTACCTCAATCATTATAACTTACCTCTATCATCATGACTTACCTCCATCATCATGACTTACCTCTATCATCATGACTTACCTCTATCATCATGACTTACCTCAATCATCATGACTTACCTCAATCATCATGACTTACCTCAATCATCATGACTTACCTCAATCATTATGACTTACCTCAATCATTATGACTTACCTCAATCATCATGACTTACCTTAATCATCATGACTTACCTTAATCATCATGACTTACCTCAATCATCATGACTTACCTCAATCATTATGACTTACCTCAATCATTATGACTTACCTCAATCATCATGACTTACCTCAATCATCATGACTTACCTCAATCATCATGACTTACCTCAATCATCATGACTTACCTCAATCATCATGACTTACCTCAATCATCATGCTTACCTTAATCATCATGACTTACCTCAATCATCATGACTTACCTCAATCATCATGACTTACCTCAATCATCATGACTTACCTCAATCATCATGACTTACCTCAATCATCATGACTTACCTCAATCATTATGACTTACCTCAATCATTATGACTTACCTCAATCATCATGACTTACTCAATCATCATGACTTACCTTAATCATCATGACTTACCTCAATCATCATGACTTACCTCAATCATTATGACTTACCTCAATCATTATGACTTACCTCAATCATCATGACTTACCTCAATCATCATGACTTACCTCAATCATCATGACTTACCTCAATCATCATGACTTACCTCAATCATCATGACTTACCTCAATCATTATGACTTACCTCAATCATCATGACTTACCTTAATCATCATGACTTACCTCAATCATCATGACTTACCTTAATCATCATGACTTACCTCAATCATCATGACTTACCTTAATCATCATGACTTACCTCAATCATCATGACTTACCTTAATCATCATGACTTACCTCAATCATCATGACTTACCTATTTCATAGTCTAGGACCTGTATAAGAAGTTTGTTTGCATTTCACTTAACGGAAGTTATCTCAACTTTTTTTGGGTATGACGAACAACATGGCATATGTGCCATTTGCTCAATCTGGAATGAAAGTCATAAAATTAAGACCCCCTGAAACGGCAAAGTCGACATAGCTCTAACATCCATAAAAAATAGCAATAACAATTCTGTAATGTTTATGGTGTTTAGAAGGTTCCCTTTTAGGGGTGTTCACGGGAGAAAAAATTTACGTAATGTAACGAAAAACATTGTATTTTAGTACCAATTGAAATATGAAAAGACTAGCTTTATCCGTAAGGAAAAACCTCACATAGCACATTAAGGATCTGAATTTAAAACACAGCTCTAAAAATAACATGTAGATCACGCGTAAGCTTCGTGAAATTCTGTCGCATGCTTCTTGACGGGGGAGTGATGTCTTTTCAATGCTGTATTTCTCTTGTGTGATACAATTGGATTTTATTTTTGAATTGAAAATTTGCGTAGGATTGAGATGCCTATAAAAACGTAAGCACATAGTTCAACCGTAGTGTGAAGTAGAAGGAAAACACTTTAGAATTGTTTATGTCAGTATTTTAATAAATGCGAAAACATCACTCCCCCGTCCTGAAGAATGCACTGCTTTTTACGAAGTTCGCACGTGATCTACATGTTAATTTGAGAGCTGTGTTTTGAATTCAGATAATGTGCTATTGGAGGTTTTTCACTTACGGATAAAGCTAATCTTTTTATTTTTTCAATTGTTACAAAAATACAATGTATATCGTTACGTTACTGCAATAATGATACTTATTAAGTCAATGAAGGGGGACTTATCGAGCAGAAAAGCAACGACACTTGACATTGGCGACACAACGCGTTGGCGCCGTTATTAACAGAATGTCCATACACGAAATATCCAAGATAAAAGACACTGCACTTAGCACTGCGTCCAAACTTGACCAAACTGGGGTAAAAATCTTATGCTGTCATCATTAATCCTGAAAATGTACAAGATTCGCCGAATACTTTTAAGATTCGGCTATAAAAAGCACACAAGACGGCAAAATATGGCTGAAATCGGGTTTAGGAGGAAGGTTTCGAAATATATTCTATGGTATGCCAGCAAAAACAATATAAAATGCTTGAAATAACGAATAATTGGAGTGAGTTGAGTGTGGTTTTTTATCCTATATGATTTTTTCTTTGAAAATATGAAAATTTCAATCTCTGCCAAGAATATTTGTTAATTTTTGCCTAATTGGCATTTGACCATAGCTGGTGTATGGTAATTTTCCCAGTAAATATTAAACTTATGTAAATTTTTCCTCCCATGACCATCTCTAAAAGGGAACCTTCTAAACACCATAAACATTACAAAATTTTTATTGCTATTTTTTTCTGGAAGTTAGAGCTATGTCGACACTGCTGTTTTAGGGGGTCTTAATTTTAGGACTTTCATCCCAGATTGAGCATATGGCACATTTGCCATGTTGTTTGTCATACTTAGTTTACCCAAAAACAGTTGATATAACTTCCGTTAAATGAAATGCATACAAACTCTTATACAGTTCCAAGACTATATCACAGTATAGGAATATACAGTAGGACCACTTCGCTGTGCAACTGGCTGCTGCATATTTTATTAGTTTACTTGCTGCCATTTGCCTTATCATCAATCTTATTGGTCATACAATGCAATTTATTGGCTGCCAATATGATGATCACATGCGTTATAAGATATGTGTGGCCTAAAAAAAATCAATAGAGTGGCCCTACTGTATGTTGTCTACTGTGAGTATATCATCCATTTTTTGTGCTTTTCATCACCATATACTCATTTCTCTTTTTAGGTCATATATGTAAAAGGCCTTTATTAAACAACAAACATAGTTTTCCAAACACCTCCTTTTCTGCCTCGTCCTCAACTATTAATCATCCTGCCAAAGATGCAAGAATTTCCAGCGGTAGCTCTTGGTGTGCTCCTGCTGCAAATGGCACTCATTATCTTGAACTGAATTTTGAAACACTATATGCAATCAACACTATCGTCATCTTTGGTGATAGTGTAAGCCCAAGTTGGGTATCTAGCTTTTACCTAAACGCTACATCTGATTTAATAAACTGGGAATCAGTTTTTTACCAAAATTCACAAAAGGTAAATAAAAAAAACTATGTTTGAAAATTGAATTCTCAATGTTATAAACAAGTGTATTTTAATATGTTACTGTACCCTTGAATCACTGTGCTTTGTCTTATCTTAGGTTTTTCCAGGCAACAAAAATGCTTACAATGACGCTGCTATCTCAAACATCACAGGTGGTATTAGAACGAGAGCTTTACGGATTATTCCGTTGAGTTACACTGGTCAACCATGTTTACGAACTGAAGTTTGTGGTGGAGGTAAATATAGATATGAATTTTTCAACACAAGAAGTACTAAGAATTCAATATATCTTGCTTGTAGTGTAAAGTGAAACAATTGATGACATACAAGTATTGTTAAGTGTTCTTGTGCTTTTCTTTAGATGTTAGGAATAAGCTTTTAAAGTCGTTCGATTGATTGGGGGCTTATTACAAAGTTTTAACGCACTATTAAACTTATTTTTGAACACAACGTGTGTAATATACGTTTATCTTAGTTTACATTCGGTTTAAATCAAAGAATGAGGTCAAAGCTTTGTGAACCATTCTATGTTTTTAATTAATCTGTGCATTGTGTTTACAAAATGTTGAAATTTCTTACAATGAAAGATATTTTCAAAAGACTAAGAAACTGTACTAAACATGATTATTCCAGCTCAAATTATCTTAAGCTCCAATTATCCTATTTCCACCTTAACCTTCGTCAACTGTCTTGGTAGAGGTCGTCTATTATCGAGTTAATCCCCAACCACGCCCATGACATCCTCTTTTTTGTTTTTTGCAGAGGATTTAACTGAAGTACTAAATACAACTTAGTTTGTCAACTCAAGTTAGGTCACGGGACTTAGCTCGATATTTTATGAAAAACTTTTTCTTAAGTGCCCTAGTTTTTGAAGTATGTGAATTAGTGAAGTACGAATGAATGCTTGAAAATCGCCAAAATATATGTTTAAACGATACAGCTAAAAACGATCCATAATATTGCTTGGTCTGCAGCCTTTATAAAGGTTTTAAACCAGACTATACGTAAAATCGAATTCAAAACTTAAAGAATGGGAAACAGCACATGATGTAACTGATTAATTGCAGTATGATCAATATAATTGCGTATATCATCAAAGTTTTGAAGTTAACGACAATGTAACGCTCGCGACAAAGAAGATCATCATGTCCATAAACATGTGCTTGCGTCAAAACATCACACAGGGAGAAATAGTTACACCTTGGAATTTTACAGAAATGTAACAACTTTTCCCTTTACAGAATTATACTTTATAATAATCCTCCATACTTAATGCACTAGGCCTTCATCCGTACTTCTTCCTTTCACATGCTTCTTAACTCAAAAAACACTTTTTCGTCAAATATTCAGTTAACCCTTACAACGGAAAGCACGTTAAACAAATATTTAGACGATCATAAAGCTATTGCTTTCGACAATCATCAAAATTAATCATCACCGTTTTAAGTGCAGTAACTCTAAGTTCCTAATATTCATAGCTTCGGGTGATTGCTGTAATATAGTAAAAGCACAGCTATAAAACGGCATGTTCTATGGCGTAAAAAGGGGGGCTTTTTATAGAGCTGATCTGGAAAAAATAAAGATTAAAACACTACAGTTATCACTTTTCTGTTTCACAAAAAGTTCTTTCATTTTAAGAAATTTCAGCATTTAATGACGTCAATGGTTTTTTTGACAATACTCGTGGTATGATTGGTCGATTTTTAAGACTCTGCTCGAGGAGATCCGTTGAGATCAACTTATAAACGTGAGCTAATGTGTTCATCAAATTTTTTTGGAAGGATTCTATTCCGCAACCGCACGTAACTATTACCCATCATTCAAACATGCAAAGATATCACATACGTATGTTCATTAACAGATAAATGTTTCAGTTTAGAACAATTACATAAAAAATCACTTAAAAATTTATTCGTAACAAGCAAAATTTAATTGTTTAGTTTTTATAAATATTATGAAGTCTTCAATTACAGAAGATTAAGAGTAGACATAAGTTTCATCATATTTTGGAGCAATTTTACGATCTGCCATTTTTTTAGATTTTTCTTGTACATAATTTCTGTAACTTTTACGATTATTTTCAAGTTTTCTGTACTCTCTTTTCTTCTTATAACTTTAAAATTTTATAAAACATGCTAAACTTGCGAGAATAACCACCTCAACTTATAATAACCGTTTCTTGTGGCTTTGTATAAACTCCATAAGACGCGTGGGGCATTTATAATTATATATGTATGGTGTATTAGCAAGCTCTTTTGCAATTTATTGCTTTTTACAGATCATAATTTGCACAAATTGACATTTGAATATAAGCTTCCCTTTCAACTTTCGAGCTTGGGCCAATGAAGATTCTTATTTTGGTACTATTAGTGTTTTACAATCACATAACGCATTAAATTGCGCTTGAAAGTAATCTTTCTTCTTTTTCGTAGAATTGCATCTAAACAGCCCGACCAATCTCCATGTCAATTCAACCGCTTCAAGATACGTTACAATATCCTGGGTAGACCCACAAAACGTTGCAGTATCTCTCAGTACAGGCCTCAAAAATCCTCTGACAAATTTTAAGTTTATTTTGAGGAAAAAAACAATGGTGATCTTTAACTTTGTTGAGCAAGCCAATGTTAGTAGACCTTACAAGTTGAGCAATCTTATTCCTAACACAATGTACACAGTTGAAATATTCGCTGGAAACTCGGAAGGCTTTGGAGATCCAGCAAATGCTTCTTTTCACACAAATGAAGATGGTAAGATTGTGTATTCTTTATGATGCATTTGGTGATTTACTATTCAATTTTGCTTTATACAGGCGACATGATATAGTTCATGTTGTTCACGTGCTGAATGGTGCCGCAATTAAAAATTAATCAATTACTGTCCTTGTTTTCCAATTGCACAAAAACTTTTAAAACATGTCAATGTATACCTGAGTATATATATTTTAAAAAATTATACTTCATGAATGCTGCTTTGACTCACGGGAACGGACAAAAATCACCCCAATTTTATTTTTCATATTGCTAAACCGAGATAAATCGCGCAAGGAACCTTGCATTTCTAATGTGACAATAAACTGAAATTTTCTTTACGTCAACAAAGAAAAATGTCAAGAACATTATTCTACTTTGTTCTATTTCTTCTGCCCTGTTTTCTTGACGATATGCAATACCTTGTAGAACTTAATTATAGCTTACAAATTTTGTAGAACTTAGCTAATTATAGCTTTATTTTGTTTTAGTTCCTGATGGTCCTCCTTTAAATGTAACAGTCGCTGTTGTTAATAGTTCATCGTTATCAATCACGTGGAAGCCACCTGATATAAGCAAGAGAAATGGGAAAATTATCAATTACACAATTTGTATTACACGATGGAAGAATGGGACGTGTTCAGGAAACTTTACTACGAAAAACCAAAATTTTATTGTAAATGACTTGAAACCAGCAACAACGTACTACATCAGCATTTTGGCCAGTACTATAATTGGTCGAGGAAATTACAGTGAAAATGAAATTGCAATAACAAATGAATGTAAGTTTTTTATTAAAACATTTTTCTTTTGCATTTTTCACTTAAATTTACCATTGATGGTTACGCCAATTGATGTATGTACTTGTTATATTTTAGTGCAGCCAGAAAAGCCTACTAATTTTACGGAAGAAACGTTGACGTTTTCTTTAAAGATTCCTGTTCAAGAATATGAGTGAGTTTGTATAAGTCAGTATGCGATGAGCTCTAATAAAGAAATAATTAAAATGATTGTTATTTGTTAATGGGAATTCTACAAAAGCAACGAGTAATTCATCAGTCGTGAATCCAATTTAATTCATTTTCCCTTTTATTTTCAGATTCTTCTATATTATTGCCATGGAAGGAGATGAAAAAAATCCCCCTCCACCTTCTAACTTCAGCAATGAAGACTTAATAAGGTATTCCACGCGCTCACAACCAAAGCTTTACATTGCTGCCGTGCTTAAAGTCAGCGGTGTTGACATGTTCGTGTTTATACTTGGTGATGGCTCAAATTCAAGTATTTCAAATCCACGAACACGACGATCTACAGATAGAGATTATAATAATCGTCCTCTAAGCCCCGATACTACTTATCGAATTTTCCAGCGAGTTATTGTGAATGATATGGTAATTGTCAAAATTTTGAGTGTTGTCTAGTTATATGTAATGATAGGTCATTTTTCCCCTCAAAATTTAATCCGCTTTTTAGGGTGTTTATTATTCAACTGATTGGAGTTACGCCGCAAGGACTGGGCCTTCAAGATCTGGATACACAACACTGCGTCCTTTAAGATCTGCATACACAACACTGCGTCCTTCAAGATCTGCATACACAACACTACGTCCTTCAAGATCTGCACATACAACACTACGTCCTTCAAGATCTGCACATACAACACTACGTTCAACTTCTAGTAGGGCTAACTATGTTTTTATTAAGAATGACGTTGATGCGTTAAGTTTTTGTTGATGATTTCATAATTTTCATTCATTACTTGAAAAAGCTTTCGTCAGAAACTTTAACAAAAACAATAGTCTTTACTGTTTGTTTAGATTCGTTAAAGTGCAACAAAGAAGACGGAAAGTTTTTACCGATTGTCATTGCCCTGGCTATTTGTTTACTATTGTCACTGACCGTTAACATTTATCAGTTATGTTATCGTCGTAAAAATATATCAAATAAAGATGAAAATCATGATAATAAAAAGCGACCAACAAATGTTTATGATGGTTCTGATATCCATGACAATAGTTATGAACATGTTGACGGCGACCAATCCTCATACATGTCGCTGAAAAGCACTGGAAGAAATGAAGACGACCATGTATACTGTCATTTAAATGAAGTTAGCAAGAACGAAAGCATTATGTAATGTATGTTGTTCGCATTTATCCATATTTCTTTAGAGTAATTTTCTGTAATTTTCATTGATATTTTGATTTCTGTAACCATTGTATGTGTTTTTATTTAGAACATTTCAACTCATTACTAGGGTAGTACAAATTTAAGCAGGCTAAAAACTAATTGATTTATTTGAAATACATTTGTGTTGATATCTAGACTACTTATTGTCTACATTGTTTGCTAAGCTCCTGAAATCACCCATTCGAATATGGGAGTTACTTTTTTGCAATGCTGCGCTTTGTTTACTTTCCATTCAGATCAATTAAATTTTCTGATAATTAGACTACTTGAAACTGAAAACTATTGCAAACATGTTTTATGATTTCTGCATAATTTTAGTATCATTTTTTACTCGAGTTTTTAGTATTGATCTTGCATACCTATATATGATTCAAATCTTAATGTTATTTTACAATTTATGTTTTATTTTATACTTACACCTCAGCGACCTTTTGCTGACTTAGACATACGCTTGTATTTTATAAGCGCTCTCACTCTCATCTTCACTAAGTGTGGTTACAAAATCACCTCGGCTTATTAATTAGACTGATTGTTTGATTCGACAAATTTCAGCAAAAATCTTGCCATTGATTGAGAAATGACTTTGCGTTGATTAGATAAAACAAGAGGTTGAATTAAGTTAGCGTGAGTGTTACTAACACAGGCTTGTAGAATTCGGGCGAAAGTGAGATGATTTAAGGAATTTCCATTCATTTTTCGATAATGTTTAATGTGAAGTGGGTTTATGAGTATTACTTATCTCATGAAAAATTTTGTTAAGGCAGATGGATAGCTGCAACTCTTGAAGTGCCAAAAGATCTAAAAAATTTCTAACAAATAATCTTGTCTGAGGGTGAATGGTTTTCGTTTTACATTGCTGTCGCTAATAATTTAGGTCGTGCGATAGACCGGGACTAGGTAAGTAGGTGGCTTATAATAGCAAAATAAATATAGCTGTTAGTGTTAAGTAATATGATACGTATTATGATATGAATAAATTAATTACAATGAATAGGAATATGATTAAGTTACAAAATTATAAAATATTTACAAAAAAGGAGAAAAGGAAAAAAAAAATTAAGTATTAAGAACTTATAACAAAAAATATTATTATAAAGTAAATATAGTGTTGTAGTGGTGAACTTGGATATTTAAATCGGGATTAGTTTTATTAATGTGTAGAGCTTCCTTGATTTTGAGTGAGAAAGTGGATTGATCAGTGTCGATGATTTTAAAACAGGAAGGTGAGAATTTGTTTTTACATGAAGGAGAGGCTTGAAGATGTTTGTAGATAGTGGAGTTTTTGTCTGTGTGAGTATGTTCCTTTATCCTGGTAGATAATTGGCGAGAAGTTTCACCAATATAGCGGGAATTACATCCCGCACATGAAAATTGATAAACTACCATAGATTTAGAAAGTTCGGGAAGTGGGTCTTTAAACGAAAATAAAGATTTTATTTTAAAAGGTGTGAAAATAAGTTTAACGTCAATGTCAGTGCAGTAGCGTTTAATGATTTGTGTGAGTTTGCGTTGTGTATGTCGTGAGTAATCACCTATGTAAGGTAGTTTGAAATAACGTTTATTGTCAGGTTGTTGTATATCGTTAGTGTTAGTTGTGGAGTTAGATGAGTCACTGCTTTTCTTGTTGTCCAAATAGTGTTGTATAGTGTTGTTGATGAAATGAAAAGGAAAAGAATTACGTTGAAGAGTGAATATTAGTTTCTTTAAATCACGTTGAAAGCCGATGTCTGTGTTATTAAGTTTCCGTGCTCTGTCGGTCAGTGTTCGTATCAGTCCAATTTTGTAATTTAATGGTGTGAAACTAAAAAAGTTAGTCAGTAGTCCTGTATATGTTGGTTTGTGGTATGTAGAGGTCATACAGTTTTCACGTGATTTAGTTAGTAAGATGTCAAGAAAGGGTAACTGATTGTCTTGTTCGGTTTCGTATGTAAAGTTTATGCTTTGATGTTGTTTGTTGATGTATTCGTAAAAGAGTAATGCTTCGTCTTTGTTATGAAAAATACAAAAAATGTCGTCAACGTATCTGCGGTAAAATAAAGGTTTGTTGTTGCTGTAGTTATTTAACCAGTTTCGAAGCATTACTCTTTTACGAATACATCAACAAACAACATCAAAGCATAAACTTTACATACGAAACCGAACAAGACAATCAGTTACCCTTTCTTGACATCTTACTAACTAAATCACATGAAAACTGTATGACCTCTACATACCACAAACCAACATATACAGGACTACTGACTAACTTTTTTAGTTTCACACCATTAAATTACAAAATTGGACTGATACGAACACTGACCGACAGAGCACGGAAACTTAATAACACAGACATCGGCTTTCAACGTGATTTAAAGAAACTAATATTCACTCTCCAACGTAATTCTTTTCCTTTTCATTTCATCAACAACACTATACAACACTATTTGGACAACAAGAAAAGCAGTGACTCATCTAACTCCACAACTAACACTAACGATATACAACAACCTGACAATAAACGTTATTTCAAACTACCATAGGTGATTACCACGACATACAACGCAAACTCACACAAATCATTAAACGCTACTGCACTGACATTGACGTTAAACTTATTTTCACACCTTTTAAAATAAATTTATTTTCGTTTAAAGACCCACTCCGAACTTTCTAAATCTATGGTAGTTTATCAATTTTCATGTGCGGATGTAATTCTGCTATATTGGTGAAACTTCTCAATTATCTACCAGGATAAAGGAACATACTCACACAGACAAAACTCCACTATCTACAAACATCTTCAAGCTCTCCTTCATAAAACAAATTCTCACCTTCCTGTTTTAAAATCATCGACACTGATCAATCCACTTTCTCACTCAAAATCAAGGAAGCTCTACACATTAATAAAACTAATCCCGATTTAAATATCCAAGTTCACCACTACAACACTATATTTACTTTATAATAATATTTTTGTTATAAGTTCTTAATACTTAATTTTTCTTTTCTCCTTTTGTAAATATTTTATAATTTTGTAACTTAATCATATTCTATTCATTGTAATTAATTTATTCATATCATATTACGTATCATATTACTTAACACTAACCATTCTGCACTGAAGATGGCATTCTGATAATGTCGAAACATGTTTGCTTTCAAAAAAATCGTCGTTTTTCTCAAGTGTTTTTTAAAATTGCTGCTAATTAGAAATTATGGTAATATTATCTACGACTTAGCACAAAATTATCATGGAAAGGTTTCCTTGTCGGATTTTCGAAATTATGAAAAGCTTACAACTAAGAAACGCAAGGCTGAACTTGATGTCGCCTTCCTTAAAGATTGCAATTCACTTGGAGTTTTTCCAAAGTTCCTGTGTTTTCCACTGCCTAATGTTTACAATCGAGATACATACCACATTCGAAAGCGTTTACTACGAACTACAATAACGAAGAGATCTAAAGAACTACGGACACTGGATAGGGACCTGACGAACAAAACAGAAGAAATCAAAAGTTTTCTTAACCCAATTGACTGGCATATCTTGAATAAAGCCCTCAAAAAGAATGTCGACAAACAACTAAACAAAATATTTTCGACACACCGTAAGAAACTAAATAATTTGACCAAAAACAAGGCTATACCATTCACTCATAAAGACACTGTCACCAACCTATCATCTGTAAAGCTAAGTGAAGATGAACTTAACGCTCTAAAAAACGGTCTCAACTTCAGCATCAAACCTCCAAAAATCCACTCCTCCGACATTCTGGCAACATTCGAACGAATCCACTATTCATTAAGAAATAAACTTATCAAACAAGAGGACTATTCAATACTAAAAACGGAACTTGGTCACTTGGCACACACGTACGTAACTTCCTACCATCCAACTCCTAAAGACCTGAAGAAACATAAAATTCTAAGGAACATTCGTAATAATGACAAAATCATTGTTCTTAAACCTGACAAAGGCAATGGTGTAGTCATTATGGATCGTCAGGTATACATTAACTCTTGCCTCACTATAATTAACAATTTATCTAAGTTCAAACCACTCGATCATGATCCTACAATTTCCCGTGAAGCAAAGTTACAACGACTGCTACGTAACTTAAAGAAAAAGAACTCTATTAACGAAAAATCATTTCAAGAAATGTACCCTAGAGGTTCACAGCCAGCTCGATTATATGGTTTACCTAAACTTCATAAATTAAACAATATCAATGACATACCTCCTATCAGACCTATAAATTCTTCAATCAATTCGTATAACTACAAATTAGCCAAATACCTCAGCTCTTTACTCCAACCCTAATACCTAATGACCATTCTGCTAAAGATTCTTTTAGTTTTGTCGATGATTTTTATCTTTTAACACTAACGCTCCACATGACAAATTCTTTATTTCTTTTGACGTTGAAAGCCTTTTACCAACATACCACTGACCGAAACCATAGACATTGCTATTGATTTAATTTTACCAACAACCCTACATTCAAAATGAACAGAACAGAACTAAAACTATTGTTTAACATCACTACGGCCGAGACTCATTTTTATTTAACGGTAAGTACTACGACCAAATTGACGGGGTAAGTATGGGCTCACCCTTGGCACCCATTCTAGCCAACATTTTCATGGGTTTTCACGAACGAAACTGGTTAAATAACTACAGCAACAACAAACCTTTATTTTACCGCAGATACGTTGACGACATTTTTTTGTATTTTTCATAACAAAGACGAAGCATTACTCTTTTACGAATACATCAACAAACAACATCAAAGCATAAACTTTACATACGAAACCGAACAAGACAATCAGTTACCCTTTCTTGACATCTTACTAACTAAATCACATGAAAACTGTATGACCTCTACGTACCACAAACCAACATATACAGGACTACTGACTAACTTTTTTTAGTTTCACACCATTAAATTACAAAATTGGACTGATACGAACACTGACCGACAGAGCACGGAAACTTAACAACACAGACATCGGCTTTCAACGTGATTTAAAGAAACTAATATTCACTCTCCAACGTAATTCTTTTCCTTTTCATTTCATCAACAACACTATACAACACTATTTGGACAACAAGAAAAGCACTGACTCATCTAACTCCACAACTAACACTAACGATATACAACAACCTGACAATAAACGTTATTTCAAACTACCTTACATAGGTGATTACTCACGACACACACAACGCAAACTCACACAAATCATTAAACGCTACTGCACTGACATTGACGTTAAACTTATTTTCACACCTTTTAAAATAAAATCTTTATTTTCGTTTAAAGACCCACTTCCCGAACTTTCCAAATCTATGGTAGTTTATCAATTTTCATGTGCGGGATGTAATTCCCGCTATATTGGTGAAACTTCTCGCCAATTATCTACCAGGATAAAGGAACATACTCACACAGACAAAACTCCACTATCTACAAACATCTTCAAGCCTCTCCTTCATGTAAAACAAATTCTCACCTTCCTGTTTTAAAATCATCGACACTGATCAATCCACTTTCTCACTCAAAATCAAGGAAGCTCTACACATTAATAAAACTAATCCCGATTTAAATATCCAAGTTCACCACTACAACACTATATTTACTTTATAATAATATTTTTGTTATAAGTTCTTAATACTTATTTTTCTTTTCCTTTTTTGTAAATATTTTATATTTAGTAACTGAATCATAATCCTATTCATTGTAATTAATTTATTCATATCATATTACGTATCATATTACTTAACACTAACCATTCTGCACTGAAGATGGCATTCTGATAATATCGAAACATGTTTGCTTTCAAAAAAATCGTCGTTTTTCTCAAGTGTTTTTTAAAATTGCTGCTAATTAGAAATTATGGAAATATAGCTGTCTCGTTAAGTATTCCTTAATGTTTGAAAGAATAATACACAAAGAACTCCAATAAACTTTTTATCCTAACATTTATAATTTTAGAGTTCACAAGCTAAATACACATCACAACAATTATCTGAAATATATTTTAGCTACTTTCAAGTAGCTAAGATATATGACGAAGAGAAAGTATACGTGTTTTGTTGCAATTTTCCACTTTTAAACAGTCTTTTGGTTGAAATACAAGCACAAGACATAAAGACAGATAGATTATCTGAAAAATTTTAAGTTAGAGAAATTAAACAGGTACGCTAAAGCATAGCAGAAACAGAAAAGTGCAGTGTAACAGACATGAGATATCATCATATTTGAGATCTTTTTAGAATACAAACTACGGCATTAACTTTGTCCATAAAGGCAAGTATTTATATGGAAATGCGGCAAGTGCGTTTATATGGAAAAATTCATCCCGCCTAGCCGGGTAACTCGCTTACACAAACCGAGTTCCCGGCAAGACGAGTTACTCGGATGTGTCATATAAACGATTCACCGGGAAATGCATTCATGTTATATAAGGGCCGAGTTACCCGGCTCGGCGAGTAACTTGCTCAGCCGGGTAACTCGGCTTCATATAAACAGGCCCTTTGAAGGCTTAAGTTTGCAATGTATGTACACTGCATATCTTAAAGTATATGTCTCATGAAAGAAGTATTATTGGAAGAACATTATGGTCAAAGAAAAATTGGTTTGTCAAACCGACTCACTCTTTCTATTTGGAAGGGCTACAGGAAAAGCAACCGAGTTTTACTCTGCAAATTTATTTGCAAAATTATCATGTAAATATAACAAATGCGTTTATTGCTTTTAAGTGAAATAACCAAAATCTATATACAACAAGAATGGGTAGTACTAAAATCTTTATACAACAAGTGTTCAAAGGTTTGTGCTATAAAACATAGCAAAATTACAAAAGCAGGTATTACGCATTTGGGAAAGTTTTGAAATACAGTTATTTTCTACATAACCTTAATTGGTTAACATTTAAACAAATGGCGAAGAATTGCCATTAGATTAAAGGTTCTTTTCTATACGTTCAACAGGGATTAGTGGGTGGAACTATAGAAATAAAACGATTAAAAGAACGCGTTCTTTCCCAAAGTTAGTATTGAAAAAATTTGTCTTCTAGCTATCGATACTATCCATATATAGCATCAAATTGCACAGTTTTCAGCTATTCTGTTTTACATAAACATAATTCAATTTTTCGCATCAATGATCTGCTTTGAAAGTATTTGAAATATCCAATATGTTTACTTCCGTGGTATTTGACAAACGTCTATCTTAGCAATAGCTGTAATATGATAACTCTAGTTCGAATTCTACGTTTTTAAGCGGGTGGATGATGACAAAAATCAGTAAGTTTTTGTACACGCTATTTGTCGGAGTTGTTTTGCTCCTTTCTATAAAAGGTAGGTGATTTGAAAGTTAAATGTTTATGTCGTCGCTACACACAATTTATCATTGCTCAGCTATTTTATGTAACCAGTTGTTGTTTTATCTTATATGTTATGAAAATTTGTCGACAGTAGTTTTGCAGTCTTGTGTGTCATTTGAAAAAATGCCAGTTTTTTAAGTTCCCACTTATTTTTAAAGTTAAACGACATGATGTATAAATAAAAATATTATAAAAGTGGCCTTTAGTTTGTGTTGATTTTCTCACAATGGCAGGAAGAATTGTAACAATAAAGCTGTAATAGCGTAAATGTATTTTTTAATTTGATACTTGAAGTTCTATAAAGACTGGTTGTCATATGATTTTATCAGCAAAAGATTAACCAGGCATTCGAGGAAGCCGATAAATCTCCTTTTTGCAAATGTTTAGACTTGACTCATCAAATTTTATTCGTCATCTTCAATTTTTATCGACTTAATTTCAGCTTGAAGCGTGTCTGAAATATAATATTTTGTTTATTTCCTCAAATGCTGATTAATGGTGCTAAATTGCTTTGGCAAATTCATTAGCAAATATGCGGAAATAGAAAACATGGTTTTTATGGGTAGCAACGCGCGCATGCGTGGCTAACCACTATGTTATACTGCAAAAAGTAGAACGGCCGATGGAACGAACGATTTCCAAGTCATTGACCTCTATGACTGAACTGGATTTAGCATAAACTATATAATTTTCTAAATTTGTTTCGTTTACGCTAGAATAGTGCAGTAATGTCCCTTGTTTATACTGACAATGGTGAAGCCCGAATAGTTGAAAATTTAAAACAATTGCTAGCCATCGCAAACATGAAGTGCATTTTGTTTCATTGAATAATCCGTGAGCTTGAAGCAACGTACTTGCATTCGGTCTAGTTATGTGCATGTACACTCTGTGACTCTTGTGACTGGTCACGGTGCTTTCATATTTTTAGTGAATAAAACGTAAAGAAAAAAGCAAATAAATGTGTTTTACGAGTCTTAAATACACTAACTAATCTTAAAGTTGTAGTTTCACATGAAGTAAATGAATTTAAAGTGCGACGCATTGTTTATCAATTGCTTGGTTCACTCTTGTCACTGTTTATGTGCTTTTGTGTTAAATTAAAGACAAAAAGCTATTTCTTCTTTTTTTGTTTTGATACATAATAACAAATAATATCTGACATTCTCTATGAGGATTTAGAACATACCAAAATTACTATGAACATTAACTCAAAATACATGTTAAACCGAGTCAAACTATGAGCAGGAAATACAATTAAATACGAAATGTTTGCTCTGGTCACTTTCAATGTTCTAAAAATTTGCTTGTTAAAAGCGAATTGTCAACATTATTTGTAATTAGTACAGAGTATTTTTAATAATGCTATGGGAAAAGACAAAAGAGCTCGGCTCTCTGGTCAAAAATTAACGAACATAACTAGTCATACAAAAGACCGCAGAGGTCATGGGTTCGAATCCCGTTGAGTCACCTGAATTTTTCAGGTTGATGAGACAATTGCTTAAATTGTCCCACAAAGTGCGAAGATCATATCTACATTTAATTTAATGAACATAACAAGTGTCGCATTAATGCAAATAAATACATGTCATATCGTGATTGTTGATTTATCGGTTGGGGGGAACGTATCACAGGTCATAGACACATATCATAGACGCGCAAGAAAATTATTTTTGTAAAACAAACTTTTAACGATTTACTATTTATATCAAAAGCATGGTTTTCAGTAACATTTTGAACCGATATATTTATAATTTCGTGTGAAGTCACATTTATTGCAACTTTACGATGTAAGCACGTAAGCTATGTCGCGTGCAATGTAATATATGCATGAATGTTCTACACATGTGCCAATGAATGTTCTAATAATCGCAGTTATCTTATGGTCCGTTTTAGTGACAAAAAGTAGGAAATGTTAAATGCCTAAGCCGTGAAATTATCTTTGCTCAGCTATTTCATGTTATTTGATGTATGAGCATAACTCAGTTTTCTAGAAAGTCAAATTATAAATAATTGGTCGATGTCTAGATTTCCCATGCTTGTTGCTTGAACAAAATTTGTAAAAACTAGATTAAGCAGTTTGTGTTGATTTTCTCCCGATTGCGCAAACAGCACATTGATTATGAGAAATTTAAAAATATTGTAAAAAATCTTAAAGGTATAAAATTGTATGAATGTTTTTGATATTTTATTTGAAGTTTTATAATGACATGTATAATCTGACGTGATTTGTCGTTACATTTCAGCAAGATTAACCTTACTTAATTACTGTTAATTACTGAAGATATTTTTTATTTATATAGACATATTTTGACTTAATTTTTTATATTATCTTTCATTTCTTATTCACACAGAAGCCCGATACCTAGAATATTCACTAATATAACATAATATTATTGCTTTCGGATTTATTCATCGTCAAATAAACGGAAGTAGCCTAAAAAACACTGATTTTGACAAAAATGAGAATGTATCGTTTCCGGAAAACTCGAGGAGGCTCCATACAGTTCACCCGAGTTTTGGGTGTTTCAGATAGCCTTCACTTACAACAATATTTTCATCAAACTCACTCAATTTTGGAAATATGAACTACGCAGGAATATTCAAAAATCCCAGTAAAGTCTAAAGATGCTTGAATAGGATAGCTGTTTGCGTTGTTATGGCAACCATGTCTCTTTTCTTCATTTTCTTTTACCCTTTATCGTTTAGTTTTTAAAGAATCGACCATATCTTTTTTCGGTTTTGTGAAATTTTCTGATTTTTTGCGTGGCGATTGTTATTCATTCATAAAGCATTTTGTTTAAGCATAATGCAGAAGGAATTCTGTAAATAATCTTTTGAGATATTTCAAAAATTCGGCTGTATGATAACTTATTTGTAGATTTTGTTCTATTTTGTGTATGTTATATTTTTTGTTGTGATAAGCATCAACACGAACTTTTAACAAAATTTACCGAAGGAAAAAAAAACTTCAACAAAGTCAGCACAGCCAGGCGTTTGTTTAAAAAAGTCCATTCGACATGAGCACAATATGCGCATGCGAATTGTCACCAGTCTACTGCTAAGTAACTGTAGGGAGCCTCCTTAAAAAAAAATTCTAGGCTTACTTGCACCGAACAAACCCGTTTTCACATACTGCATAATTGTTTAATTTTTTGTTCAAAAGAAAGTCGGCTACTTCTGTTTCACTTATAGAATTTTTAATTCCGGAAAATCCTATTTTTAACTAATTATTTTTTATTTCTTCCTTAATTATCAAATACTTTCTTGAAATACCAGGATATCAAATCCAGGATAATCAAAATCGTCAACAATTGCACGTTTTCCTGACTTCAAGACTCTTTGACTTTTTAAGTTATGAGTTGTGGAGAAATAAAACTTAACTTTCACTTGTAGTTAATACAATATTATGATCATGGTTCTTTCATAGCACTATACAATACATTTAAACTGTTTCTGTAACTTTCTTTTTAATATCAACGAGTTGATATGTCGCCAAAATTTTCCTAAATTAAGTTAAAGGTGACAATTAATTCAACGAGTTTACAAATCTTTGCGAATATTAGTTTATTGAAGATTTAATTTAATGGTAATGTAATTTTGCATTTCATTTGCAAAGTGCCATAATCGCAACAATGTTTGATATGTGTTTTGATATACGTACCCCCATGTTCTTCTATAGAAATAAAAACGTGTATAATTGAACAAACTAACACATCAATAAAAAGGTCGCTGTGCAAGTTGCTTCAAATTTCTCGACGAAAGTTTCAAATTTGCAAGCCATCTAAACAGTAATTTTCAAATTAAATTGGGCAGAGATATAAATTAATCATAAACGGCTGCAACGACAAACATAAGCATACTTGTCATTAAACTCTGCACTTCTAGAAAAATTAGCTCAATACCCTTGCGTGTTGTAGTTAATGAAACACATTACAGAAAAGTGATATTCTGATAGTGACGTAAAAAACAAGTCATAAGTTTGATCCTGTTATGCAAATTTCTCTGTGTTTACTAACTGCAAAAGCAATTAGGTTGGAAAAATAGACAATAATAATGATATAAAACTAACATAACAGGATCAAAAACATGCAGACTGGTTAGATGCTACTATCAACATTCCATAATTTGTCATGTACGTTGCACGATATATTCGTAAGTTTTATTTTCGAATCAAATGTTAATAAAACCTAACCCTTTGTAACAATCCCAAAGTGTCAATCACGTGAAATGCACGCGATCCACAACAACAAAACAAAAAAAACAAATGTTCATAACACGCCCGACGTTGATCATTTTGATCAATTTATTTCCACGAGTTTTTACTATTTGACTGTCGCAATAGGTCTCCAATCAAGGCTACAGTTCTTCGTTGTCGGGTTTTCATAGAGTTTTCGTCTTTAGATTCAATTCCACTAGTGGTTTCGGGAACCACGGTATTTGTTGAAGGCATATTCTACTCAAGTGGTATCAGTTGTTGTATTGGACGACGTAGTTCTGACGATCGAGCCTTTTTAGTACTTGCAACACGGACTTTGCTGCTCGAACAACACCATCCTTACTTACTATGAGCTCGGTAACTCTTGCCAATTTCCACAAAATTCAAGGGAAAAGACCATTTTTTAACACAACAACATCACCGACAGCTAAATTCTCCTTCTGTGCTCGATGAAGTAAGCGTGAAGTCTTTATGACACTTAAAAGATATTCCGTTCTCTAACGATTAATAAATTACGTTTCAACGATCTAACAGACGTTTCTGATATTTCGCATTTCTGGTTAGAGTTCGATTCGTACTGATTATTTCAAATTGTCGATCACTAGCTGTAAGAGTAAGTTGCCGTCCGTAAATTAATTGAGATGGAGTCAGAGAGTAAGAAATTCCTTCTTCGTCATCATAGATATATGTAAGTGGACGATTGTTAATAGTAGCCTCGATTTCTACCAAAATGGTTGTAAGCGCTTTAAAATCCATTGAGGATCGATCGAGAGTTTTCTTCAAACATATCTTTGTACTCTGTATCATTCGTTTGTAAAATCCTCCTTACCAAGGTGCCTTTTCAATGATAAATTCCCAATTGAAAAGCTTGGAAGCCAGTTCGCGTTGTATGTCAGTTGATCTCAGTATATAAGCAACTTCCCTTGAGGCACTTTTGAAGGTCTTCGCATTGTCTGATATTAGTCTAGATGGCAAACCTCTTCGTGAGACAAACCTTCGGAAAGCTTGCAGAAACGATAACACAGACAAACAACACACACGTTTAAAATGAACCGTTAAAGTGGAGGCACAAGTGAACAAACAGATAAATATCTTATCCAATCCTTGATTGTTAGAAGCGTATAAGGGGCCTGCAAAGTCAATACCGGTGTTTGAAAAGGGAGGCTCTTCGCTTACTCGACGCGAAGGCAAACACGCTTCCTTCGCTGTTGGGAAAGCTTTACTTTCGAATTTCTTGCATGTGGCACATCTACGTATAACGCACTCTTAAACACGTAAGATCCAGTATTTTCCTCTAACGAATTCAGAGTTTCTCTAACTCCGTGGTGTACTATATTGCGACAGTCGCGTATAATTAATTTCGAAAATGTATGCTTATTGGGCAACAAAATAGCCTTTTTTGCACTATCAGGTATTGTACAGTGGTCAATTCGACCTTCACACCGAATAATCTGATCATCATCGAGAAAAAAACCAAGTTGCTGAACTCGTACATTTTTACGACCGGCTCGAATACATTGTAACTCGTCAGAAAACGCGGCTGACTGAATATACTTCGGATCCATAATCTCTGAGCTTCGAGTAGCTCATTAGCATTCAACTCAGACGTAGCAGAGCATAGTTGCTTTCTTGATTTCTTGATAAACCTTAAAATTTATGGTGTGACGCGAAGTAATTTGTTCTTCGTACCATATATGTCTTGGTCAAGAATCTTCTCCAAGTGGATGCATTTACGGTCAGGAAACGATGTTAACGTCAAGGAATGTGCTATTGGAAGAGGATTTTGTATTATCTCTGTGTAGCAACGGTTCTCATCCAATTTTGTAAGTTGAAGATCTTCGGGCCATTTGTCTTCAGTATCTTGGAGAAACTACGGACCATTCCACCAGATTCCAGATTGCACAAGTTCACTTCCCGAACACCCACGAGAAGGCAAGTCGACAGAATTTATTACCCCAGGGCAGTGTCTCCATTTATAACTACTAGTTAACTTTCTGATTTCGTTTACGCGGTTTTGTAAATACGATTTTCACAGTTTATGATTTTGAAACTAACACAATGTGGTAAATGAATCCGTCCATAGAAAAATATCAGTGATACATTATATTGAATTCAACGCTTTCAGAATCGAATCGACTAATCTTGCTAAGGTAGTTGCGCCTAATAATTCAAGTCATGGTATGATCTGTCATTTGATAGGAGCGATTCTTGTTTTGGCTGCTATTAAATTCACTTCAATTTCACCGTTTTTATGTTCCGTTCGTAGATATACAACTGCTACAAATCCATGTATCTGATGAATCAGAGATGAATCGTATCCACCATGGAAGTAACAACGCGGTACTCGTATATCACTTAAAGCTCTTAAGTTGTGAACGAGAGAATTCCAACGTGATAAGGCCTTGCCAGACAGATCTTCATCCCAAATACTGCCAGAAGAGCAGAGGGTTTAAAACAACATCTTCATAGTGATAGTAAAGGGTGCAAGAAGGCCAATAGGATCGAATGTCTTCGCAGATAGCTTTAAAACTGACCTCTTAGTTGCAGGAAGTGATTTTGCATAATGCACCATCTCTTCAAGATCATAGCAAAGCTCGTCGCTGCTCTCATCCCAGCTGATTCCTAAAATTTTGATACGGTTCTCTTAAGATGTGGACTTAGGATGTGGCTCTGTATGAGGCGAAGGAGTTTTTAATAACTTGTCTTCCACCATCGTACTTGGTTTATGTTCAACATATGATGACCCCTTTTCATTTCCCACCTTAACAAACGGTCGACCTTCATCATTCGCGATAACAATTTGGACATGTTGCGAGTTTGAATGCCATTTTCGAAGCTTGAATCCTCCCTCGCTCATTAAAATTCGAGATTTATGATGGATGTATAGAGCTTCGTTCTCATTAGAAGCTCCACCAGCGAAATCGTGAACATATAACGACTCGATTAATAAGGAGACTATTTCTGGATCGACATTTTTTTATTTCGAAACGTGGTGACGAATAACAGTAGATAATATGGCAGGACAGGTTTAGACCAAATGGTAGGCGTCAGAACTTGTATTCGTTTAGCATCGGGTGTATTCCTTTGTCAATATCGTCAAACAAAGAAACTTCAACATCTTTCTGTCTTTGTGAGCAATTTGTATTTGATGAAAAGCCTTTTCAATGTCGGCAACAAGCCCAATGGAGAAGTCTCCAAAGTTTATCGTAGTGTCAAATAAACGTGGAACCAAATTTGGTCCCTTCTCGAGGAAGTCATTGAGTGACTGGTATTCCTTAGTAGTTCTTGCCGAACCATCAAAAACCACGCGAAGTTTTGTAGTTTCTTTATCTTCTTGAAGTACGCCCTGATGGGGTTGGAAATAACCGGTTTCATGTGCAACAGTAACTGGGTCAATAATTACTCTTTTCACTTGATCATTGATAATTGTATCGTATTCTTGCAATAAGGGTTTATCTTTATCAAGACGAGATTTCAACTGGTTTTAAACACATACCCTAACAGTCTCATTTTTGGAATACATTCCCCCTTCCAAGGTAAGTTTACTTCATATCTCCCTTCATCCTCCAAATATTGTATATACTTCCGAAACTCCTGATCCTGTGATTCGCTGGATTCTTTGAATCCAATTGATTCGATCTCCCAAAACCGTTTCAAGCATTCATTTAATTTGGGTTCTCTTTTGTCAAACGGAACTTCTTTTGAAAAGCAGTAACCTTCGATGATTAAATTAACGTTTGACAATTTCGAATTAGTTTCACTATCATTCGTCTGCCCAGTGATAGTCCATCCAAATTCACTATTAATAGCAACTGGACCACCTTCACTTCTTATAATATTGCCTGTCATGATATCGAAATAATAATCTGCTCCAATTAAACTGTCGATATTGTTGTCTGTCTGTCGTCCAGAGAGGATATTGGTATCGGAAAGCTGCAACTCCATCAGATGAGGATAATGATTGAGATCAATTGTCGTTGTTAATGGAGAGCAAATATTTGGGAAGCAAAGAGCTGTTATGATTCCATTTCCATTCTTTCCTTTTAGGGACAAATGAACCAAGTCGCATTTTTGCTTTGTAAAATGTCGGTTGCCAAAGGTATTTAAGTTAACAACTTCTCTTCTGATGGGAACTAGTCCAAGCCAATTTTTTAATGAATTCGTAACGTAAGTGCGCTGACTACCACTGTCTAAAAGCACGCGACCACGTATCGCAATGGAAGCATTCCCGACGTTGGCGTATGTAAAAGCTGTTTGCAGAAGAACTTGATTACGCGTTTTTGCCGTATTCGTCGTTAAGTAATTATCTCCATCAATCATAGTAGCTGTGCGAACGTTGTTTCCTTCCTTGGTTTCTGGTGGGTTGTTTCCAATGGGGGAAAGTTTGGGATTATTTGCATCCTTTTGTTGAGGAGGCGTAAAACTTGACTTAATCACTTCACAAATCGATTGATAATAAGCCCCATGACAACGTTTACAATTCTTCTTTGACTGGAGTTCACTTAGTATTTTTAGTTTCACTTCGAGTTGTTGTGCGATGATTTCGCTACGTTCTACAAGATCATCATGTGGTGATTGTGATAACAATTCAACTGACTCTTTCTCGAGTTTTGTACACACTCTGCGATATCCTCTTCTTCTTACACGAAGCCTTTCCAGCTTTTCCTTCTCTTCAGTCGACATTTTCGTAAGAAACGAAATATGGGCGACTTTATTTCGTTAAAACCGCCCCACGTTGGGCGCCATGTGATGCACGTCGCACGATTTTTTCGTAAGTTTTATTTTCGAATCAAATGTTAATAACAACCCAACCTCTTTGTAACAATCCCTATAGTATCAATCACGTGAAATCCACGCGATCCACAACAACAAAACAAAAACAAACCAAATGTTCATCACACAATTCACTACAAGGTGCTTTAATTTTTATACAATGTAACTAACTTACAAAAACTTTGTTTTTCAAACCAAAAAGAATAAACGTTGCTTCAACAAGTCACGTTTATTGAAAAAATAATTGAGAATTAATTCCACCCCTAGCATTATATGAACACTTTTGATTAATTATAAGCTTATAAACTTTTCTCTGAATCGTATTATAGGTGTTCAGTATCAATAACTATTTTTAAAGAACTATTATTTTCGATATTATATTAAATATCAAATTGCGAACTATTTTTATCATTTATCAATGTTCTTTTTTTCAGAAACAAATGGATTTTTCATTAAACATGTTCTATCAGGAAAGTGTATCTATGATACTGGGGTAGAGTATTCAAGATATCCTAGAAACAACAACCCAATTCACCTTACTTATTATCTGAACCTTACTAAGAACTGTTTTGACTCAACAGCTCAGTTTAAATTTCATCAATCTGGCTCCATATTAAAACCGAATAGAGAAGGTTGTCTTGTGGGAGAAAGAGACTTCAAAAAGTTGTTTTTGATATACGAAAAGAAAGGTGACATTGCTGCTGCATGCAATGACGCAAACGCTTTAAACCAAACTTTTCAAGGTGGAATATTTACTTCCAATATGTACTTTAATGATTGCGCAGTACCTCCAGGATATATTAAAAGTCAAGTCTACATGGGAATAGCCAAATGTAATGGTGAAGAAGATCAGCGATTTCATTTTGGTAAGTAAGAGTTTTTGTCCAATGAGTGCAAAAAATTAAACTCTTATTGAAAACCACCACAAATCCTAATCTATTTAGGGATGGTGTCTACATGCTAGGTCATCGTCATCTGAAACTTTATCTTCATCAGATTCAAATTTGCGTTTACAGGATTTTACAGATAAACGCATACCGATTGTATTTTTTTTGTTTTTTTGTATAGGTTCAGTGACATGTTCTGGACAAAAGATAGCGAACACTAATTGCTCTAATAATCAATATATGGTAGTAAAAAAGGCTGAATATCGTGGGTTGAGTAAAGGAAGCTCTTGTGGCTCAAGTTATAACTACAGTTGTAGTGTTGATGTAACATGTGACCTTAAAAATTACTGTGATGGTGGAAGAAAATGTGATATATCTGTTGATGATAATCATTTTCCTTCGAATATTTGTCCTGATTTGAACAAGTATCTTTACTTTGAATATCAATGTAACGACACAAGTACGCCACACAGAGAAATTTGTAACTGTAAGTATATTATATAGGCAGATTTTATTTGGCTCGCAAAATTGACCTTAATATAGAATTAATTTCATGGTTAATATTGTTTATATCATCACACACAAAACAAAGAAACTTTTTGAGTTTCTGTTTGGTGTATTTACAAGGAGTAATGTATTATTTAAGCTTGAAACATAATACGATCCTCAGGACAATTTTAAGTGTTAGGTCATTCTTCTATTAAATATTAGAGTTCTTCCAATGGAAATTTCCATTAATTTTCATATGTCCTACAAATAATAAAATGTTGATTCATACAGTTATCTCTTCTTGAACTGTCTTCGTATTTCTTTTTGAAAATAATTATGCCAGTTTAGGTTTGCTAAACAATTTAATTTACAATTTCATTTGCATTTATGTCGTCATGAATCCATTCAGCAAAATGTTTATATACTTATTTACAATTGTATAATTATGTGACGGCGCAAAACGCAATTTTCGCCTGTAAGTTAAAGATGTTCATGTTTTCATTGTATGATTATTAATAATAGGACACGTTTATCTAGATTTGGGTAAGACGCTATGCAGTAGAACTATACGATATTATTGATCAATATGAACTTCCTCATATTTTATTTTATCCTCTTGAGTAAGACTGTAGACATGTTAGTAATATCAATAATTCACGTGACAGGTCTCAGTAGTCTAAAGAATAACACACACACTCCATGCATCTTAAAAAATTTATTCTGGTTTTTATTTCTTAAAAAACAAAGACACATAACTCTGCTTTAATAAACTTTATGATCAGTCCAATTTAAAATTATTTTTATTTATGTAGTTGAGAACGTACATTTGTCTCAGTCAATTTTGCCAAACAAAGGTGTCGTGGATGTTATTACAAAGTTTAGAAACTTCACCATCTGTAACAATGGTCTTTTGGCTGAAGTAAAAACCACTGTCTGTAATCGATTTGGTTATCCTAGTGCACTATATATAGATAGCTGGACGTCAACACCAACATCAGTTAATCATTTTTTTACACCTGGAAATGTCGCGTGTGGTGCTCAAGTTAATGATTTATTCCAATGTTCAATAACTCAAAACAAAAGTTGTTCTCAATACTTGTATGTGACATGTAAGCATTCTCATTACTTCTAATTAGCATAATATTATGTTGTAGAACATACATCTTCAGCGTTAGCAAAATTTGGAGCTAAAGAATCATGTTGTCTAAACTAACTATCACCATGACTTTTATTATCACCATAACTTATCTCTAACAAAATGGGTAACCTCTATCGTCATGACTCACCTCTATCATCATGACTTAAATCTATCATCATGACTTACCTCTATCATCATGACTTATCTCTATCATCATGACTTACTTCTATCTTCATGGCATACCTCTATCATCATGACTTACCTCTATTATCATGACTTATCTCTATTATCATGACTTATCTCTATCATCATGACTTATCTCTATCATCATGACTTATCTCTATCATCATGACTTACCTCTATCATCATGACTTACCTCTATTATCATGACTTATCTCTATTATCATGACTTATCTCTATCAT